>NC_079201.1:15826469-15852468 GCF_029499605.1 Hyla sarda | reverse complement strand
AGGTGGGTGCCCAATGCCGTCCCCATGGCGTAGGTCTTGTCCTGAATTTTGGCTGTAGACTTTATTGGGGGAGATTTATCAAAACATGTGCAAAGGAAAAGTTGCCCTTAGCAACCAATCAGATCGTGTCTTTCATTTTTGCAGAGGGCTCAGTAAAAATGAAAGAAGCGATCTGATTGGTTGCTATGGGCAACTCATCAACTTTTCATCTGGACAGGTTCTGATAAATCTCTATGCAAAATGAAAGTGATCTGATTGGTTGCTATGGGCAACTCCGCAACGTTTCTTCTGGACAGGTATTGATCTCCCCCCCTATATGTATTGAGGGCCTGCCACTGCCAACATCAGGAAAGTGGGGGTCGCAACGGTCCTTGGTAAGACCTGCCCGGTTCTGGAGATTGCAGGGGTGGTTGGTTTGGTCCTAGATATCTGTCCCCTCCCCCCCACCCCCCCCCCCCCCCCCCACCCCCCCTCCAAACACACTTATGTACAGAATAGGGGATGAGTGTCTGTTTACAGGGGGTACGATCTCTGGGACCCCTCGCGATTTCCAGAATAGGACCAGTCTCTTGGGCTGGGTTCACATTACGTTTTTATTGTACGGGAACCGGATACGGCTGGGGGAGCAAAAACCGGGCACTCCCGTATACCAGCCTGGCCTGAACCCCATTCATTTCATTGAGCTGACCGTAGTCAAACGCTGACTCCAGTCGGCTAATTTTTGTCCCGTATACGGTTTTCTGACCGGACCTAAAAGCATGGTACACCACTGTTTTAGGTCAAGTTAGAGAACCGTATACGGGGCAAAAATGAGCCGACTGGAGTCAGCGTTTGACTACGGTCAGCTCAATGAAATGAATTACACATGAGCTGGATACAGTGACTGGTTTTTGCTCTACAAAAACACTACAAACTAAGTATGTTAATTGGCCCTTAAAGGGGTACTCCTGCCCTAAGACCTCTTATCCCGTATCCAAAGGATAGAGGAGAAGATGTCTGATCGCGGGGGTCCTGCCGCTGGGGACCCCCCGCAATCTAGCATGCAGCACCCACCTGTGAGCACTGCAGGAAGCACTGGAGGCTCAAAATCTTATGCCTCCCAACCACGGGGACAGAGTATTGTGACGTCACGACTCCGCCCCCGTGTGACATCACGCCCCCTCAATGCAAGTCTATGGGAGGGGGGTGTGACTGCCGATCAGATATCTTATCCCCTATCCTTTGGATACGGGATAAAATGTCTTAGAGATGGAGTACCCCTTTAACTCAGAGCATTACGTACTGGTCTCGGCAGTGGTTGGCCGCTCGTTCTATAGGGGATCCGTTCTTTTAAAAGCTGCCATATTTAGTTAGAACATTTAATGAAATAAAATTGAAAACTAAGGCTAGGTTCACACTACGGAATTTCCGAGTGAAAGTTCAAAGCGGAATTCCACTCGAAAATTCTGGCGCAGCAGAATCCCATTGCAGAATCCCATTCTGCTACCCAGTGCACACCACAAAATGACAGCGGCGGAACATTCCACCACCAAAAGAATGTGGAATCCGCATGGCAGACATTGGAGAGGCCGTTCGCATGGTTCTGGGAGCACTAGGAATATCCGGTTGGAATTTTTGTAGTGTGAACATAGCCTTATTGATACTTACCTCTGCAAGCCCACATTAACCCTTCGGTCGGCACCCAGGTCATGTGCCACTTAGCGAGTGTAACATCGAGCTGCTGATTAGTTACAGCCATTATGTGTGGGGGCGCAGTGTAGCATCGCAGAGGTAAGTATCAGTTGTTTTAGTAGTTTTGGGGCCCTCTACACGGTTCAGACTGTAGCAGTACTATACTGTGCAGCAAACCGGAGATTGTAAAAAATAAAAGTAATACTGTTGTCCACCATACTTCTGTAATGTATGAAGCCTTAGTGATGAGAACTATTCACATGCTCGGTGATTGATGTGTTACATATAATGATTTACAGGTCATTAATGATTAGGATCTAAGCTTTCCAGATCTGATCCGGTCCTGGCTGTAAATACTGATGCTATCTTATCTTATGGTTTTTAATGTGTTAGAAGTTACACAAACATGTTCAATGCTAAAGATGGCACTTTTTGTAAGGCGATGTTCACACACACACACTGTAACCACTGTCCCCATCTTGTTGGTGGTCTCTATGGGTGGTGGGACCCAATGCAGAACTCCCATAGGCAAGAGGAGAAGCAGTACTCATACTCGTTTTTAAAGGGGTATTCCCAGGGGTCAAGTCCTGGGAAATAAAGTGAGAGAACTCACCCAAGATCTCCACTCAAGGGCTGATCCTGCAGGACTCCAGCAAATGGGAATGGTGTTCCTGCTGTGGAAAAAGTGCAGGAACTCAGTTCCCACGCGTTCCTGCAGGACTTGAGCCCTGGGTATTCCATCCATACACATCTTATCCCCTATCCAAAGAATAAGGGATAATATAGATGTCTCGTAGTGCCCCCCACTATGGGACGCTCCGCGATCTCTGAACAGCACCCGCATTCTATGCCAGGCTGCTGCTCCAGTCTCGGAAACCTCTATATTTCCGGGACTGGAGACGTGACGTTGTGCTACGCCCCCCTCTTGCCGTCACGGCCCCCCTGCGATTAGATATCTTTATCCCCTATCCTTTAAATAGGGGATAAGATATCTATGGCCTGAGAACCCCTTTTAAAGGGGTACTGCGGTGGAAAACTTTTTATTTGATTTTTTTTAAATCAACTGGTGCCAGAAAGTTTAAACAGATTTGTAAATTACTTTTACTTAAAAAAAAATCTTAATCCTTCCAGTACTTTTTATATGCTTTTTTTCTTTTTGGATTTCTCTTCTGTCACGACCACAGTGCTCTCTGCTGACCTCTGCTGTCCATTTTGAAGCATTTCCTCTGTAGTATACAGCCACTAATAAGTACTGGAAGGATTAAGAATTTTTAATAGAAGTAATTTACAAATCTGTTTAACTTTCTGCCACCAGTTGATTTAAAATAAATAAATAAATAAATAATAATATTAACAATAATAATAATAATAATATTAATAATAATTAATAAACTTTTCCACCGGAGTACATCTTTTAATTACATGGAACACCCCTTTTAAAGGAGATATCGAGTGCTGAAAAACGTATTTTCTATCCTAAGGATAGGGGATAAGTTTCAGATCGCGAGGGGTCCGACCGCTGGTGCCCCCCGCGATCTCCTGTACGGGGCCTTGGCTCACTGGCCAAATATCCGGTGTCGACCCCCGCACGAAGCTGCGTCTGACACCCCCCCCCCCTCAATACATCTTTCTGGCAGAGCCGGAGTGCTGCCTTCATCAATATCCGGCTTTGCCATAGAGTTGTATTGAGGGGGCGTGTCGGCCGCCGCTTTGTGCTATCTGGCCAGTGAGCCGGGGCCCCGTACAGGAGATCGCGGGGGGCCCCAGCGGTTGGACCCCCCCCCGCAATCTGAAACTTATCCCCTATCCTTAGGATAGGGGATGTTTTTCAGCACTGGACTACCCCTTTAACTACATACAAGTGACTTTCCACTATAATTTCCAGTATTCCCAAACAGCCCCTGACTGACAGTAAAGGCCCCTATTATTATTTTTATAATTCGGGGTGATTATTGGCCCATCTCACCCTGTGTAATAGTCTCCGTAAACGCTTGTAACAGCTGACCACGGTTTATAACCACCATTGTTCATCGGACGTACATATGTAATAGCCGCCTTATATGAGCACCGATCTAATGTAGCGTTCACATCGGGCACGGGTCTACCAGCGTATTACTACCCTAAATATATCTTCACACCAGTATGCATTGGAAAATTTAGCAATCTGTTGGTGTATATGGTTCACATATACCTTAATCCAGTGGTCTCCAAACTGCAGACCTCCAGCTCTTGCAAAACTTCAACTTCCAGCATGCCCGGACAGCCAACGGCTGTCCGGGCATGCTGGGAGTTGTAGTTTTGCAACAGCTGTAGGGCCACAGTTTGGAGACCACTGCCTTTTAAACCATCTTTACCCAACAGAGGCTAAAAAATTCATTTTGGCCTATTCCTGTTGCACATGCACACACTGACCTCCCTACGTGTTTCTTCCACCTGCGGAGTCCTCAGGGGATATATAATTAAATCATGTTGCATATGCAAACACAGTGTATTAGTTTACCCAACCTCACACAGATTACTAAAATGCCGGATTATATCTGGCTACAATCATTTTCAGACAGTCCTTTTAATCCCGATACAGGTGACTCAATACGGTTTGAGTTTATTCTGTTTCAAAGTTGTTTTTCTTTCCTTCATGTTTTTTTTTTTTCCTTTTAAGAATTTGTCATTTCCTTGGTAAATGACTCATATCAGTCACGAATCAGTAATGTGTTCCATTTTCATACATTCCTAATGCATACTTGGGCTTGTTATGTATGCCTGGGAACAGAGAAGGCTAAAGTATTTGGTGTAGTATATACATCTGATAACTGAATCGGAATAAGTTATACAAGTCCTTCAGAATGTACTGTACATAGGTAGTAAGTGGACGGGAGCGGGATTGGTGATCCATGTGTGGATGGGAGCGGGATTGGGGGATCCATGTGTGGGCGGGAGCGGGATTAGTGATCCATGTGTGGACGGGAGCGGGATTGGGGATCCATGTGTGGACGGGAGCAGGATTGGGGATCCATGTGTGGACGGGAGCGGGATTGGGGATCCGTGTGTGGACTGGAGCGGGAGTGGGGATCCGTGTGTGGACGGGAGCGGGATTGGGGATCCGTGTGTCGACGGGGGCGGGATTGGCGATCCGTGTGTGGACGGGAGCGGGATTGCTGATCCGTGTGTGGACGGGAGCGGGATTGGGGATCCGTGTGTGGAGGGGAGCGGGATTGGGGATCCGTGTGTGGAGGGGAGCGGGATTGGGGGGGGTCCATGTGTGGACGGGAGCAGGATTGGGGGTCCGTGTGTGGACGGGAGTGGGATTGGGGGTCCGTGTGTGGACGGGAGCGGGATTGGTGATCCGTGTGTGGACGGGAGTAGGATTGGGGGTCCGTGTGTGGACGGGAGTGGGATTGGGGGTCCGTGTGTGGACGGGAGTAGGATTGGGGGTCCGTGTGTGGACGGGAGCGGGATTGGTGATCCGTGTGTGGACGGGAGCGGGATTGGTGATCCGTGTGTGGACGGGAGCGGGATTGGGGATCCGTGTGTGGACGGGAGCGGGATTGGGGGAGTCCGTGTGTGGACGGGGGTAGCATTGGTGATCCATGTGTGGACGGGGGTAGCATTGGTGATCCATGTGTGGACGGGAGCAGGATTGGTGATCCATGTGTGGACGGGAGCAGGATTGGTGATCCATGTGTGGACGGGAGCAGGATTGGTGATCCATGTGTGGACGGGAGCAGGATTGGTGATCCATGTGTGGACGGGAGCAGGATTGGTGATCCATGTGTGGACGGGATTGGGGGTCCGTGTGTGGACGGGAGCAGGATTGGGGATCCGTGTGTGGACGGGAGTGGGATTGGAGGTCCGTGTGTGGACGGGAGCGGGATTGGGGGTCCGTGTGTGGACGGGAGCGGGACTGGTGATCCGTGTGTGGACGGGAGCGGGACTGGTGATCCGTGTGTGGACGGGAGCGGGATTGGGGATCCGTGTGTGGACGGGAGCGGGATTGGGGATCCGTGTGTGGACGGGAGCGGGATTGGGGATCCGTGTGTGGACGGGAGCGGGATTGGGGATCCGTGTGTGGACGGGAGCGGGATTGGGGATCCATGTGTGGACGGGAGCGGGATTGGGGATCCGTGTGTGGACGGGAGCGGGATTGGGGATCCGTGTGTGGACGGGAGCGGGATTGGGGGAGTCCGTGTGTGGACGGGAGCAGGATTGGGGTGTCAGTGTGTGGACGGGAGCGATCATCTACCAACCTTACAAGTAGATTGGCAAAATTGTATATAAAGTCTTAATGCTAGATTCAAATATAAAGTCTTTATGCTAAAACGGATCCTCCTATTTCTTTAATAGGTGCCAAGTTTCCCATTAAATGGACGGCCCCAGAGGCTGCATTATATGGTCGATTCACCATTAAATCTGACGTCTGGTCCTTTGGAATCCTCTTGACCGAACTCACCACAAAAGGAAGGGTCCCGTACCCTGGTGAGTGTGTGTACGTGTTAGGTTTTTTTATTCCTTTATATTTCTCCCTCATCTAATATCCTGTTTCTGATGTCATCAGGGATGGTGAACCGGGAGGTACTAGATCAAGTAGAACGAGGCTATCGAATGCCATGCCCCCCAGACTGCCCAGAGTCCCTCCATGATTTGATGTTGCAGTGCTGGAGGAAAGACCCAGAGGAGCGTCCAACATTTGAATACTTGCAGGCCTTCCTGGAAGACTATTTCACTGCCACTGAGCCCCAGTACCAACCCGGGGACAACCTTTAGGAGAGACTGAGAATGACTACAGGAAGAGCCTTATTAAGTTATGGCAGACCGACCTCTCCAAGACGCAGATGCAGTATTATCCACTACCTTGTGGAGGATCTAAAGACACTAAAGGGGATGGTACAGAACCATTTTATTTTACTGGGTCAGAACGACGGCTCTCTGCTCTGTCAGTGTTCCACATCCATCTTGCTGCGGAGGTTCTTAAGTTTCCCATTGCATTCTGGTCATGTATTGAGAATTCGGCTGCTTCTGACGCGTCACCCACTGAAACATGTTTATATTTTTCCCCCAAAGAAAATTGCATCTCGTCGTTCCATACAAGACAGAGACTTGAGCAGATCTTGGGTGAACCATAATGTTCTTACACTGCTTGGACATTCAGACATTGTATATAATTCGGGAGGGAACACCACTCCCCTCTCGTCTACTCTTCTGAAACCTTGAAATTGTAAGATTTTTGATCTCGATTACTACAGATTCCATGTTTTTGTATACTCAGTCGTGGGAGGGGTTTATGGGGGGGGTCTTCCAAAATACTAAAAGACTCCTGTCGAGGACCAAAGTCCCACTTCTGTCTTCCACCCCCCCCCCACCTATTTTCTCAAGACGTGGAGAAGGAACTGTTGTGCATTTTTTTTGATAATAAAGTGACTACACAACCCTGTGATTACTGTATCCAGATACCCCTCAATAGGGTCTGACTTGTAACATCCCCCGACTACTTTACTCCCTTACAATTAAACCCTATTTCAATCACAGCAGCCATTTTTATTCTTCACCCAAGCCGGTGGTCTCCAACCTAAGGCGCTCAAGGACTGCGATGAAGAACAAAAGCCTGAAACCCGTCGGTCTGTAATGGACTTTTAATATTTGTTACAATAAATGTGTTTGCATTAGGACCTTGCCATGGTGCTGGACTTTTCTAATCAAGATCTGGCTCTCCAGGCATGCTGAGAGTTGTAGTTATGCTACATGGTTGGAGACAACTGCCCTATGCATTTCTGTTTTCGTTTTGTAGTAAGAAATAAGGAAAATTTTCTTAAATAACCATCTTTATGGAACCGTATCATGTGTAGGTCAGAGTTACTGATTATTTCTTTCCAGTGTATACCTGTTCCTTTACCCCCCAGTTACGCCTGGTGCCCGGCAGGTCGCCCTGTGTCATACACAGCCTCCTCAGGGGCATACATTTTTTTCTCGGTAAAACAGATATCTTTTTATTTAATATATATCTTTTTTTTTTTTTTTTTTTTTTTACACTGAAATAGTCCGACTCGATGAATTTGAGCAAATAAATTTCTAGTCCTCACGCTATGAAAAAATTTCGAACAGGACGAATGGTACGCACGCATTTCGTTGTGGTTGTTATGGGAGCCTCGAGACTTGGCCTGTGTTATAGATCTATATCACTGGCAAAACTGGACTCTTGCCAGGATGGTATGGGTTAGTCCTCCAACTTCTCAGGGATGGGAAAGGTGTGGGATTTTTATTGCCAATCATGGAGGGTGATGGGGTGAACACGACGCCATTACACGTTACCTTGCTCTGGCTTTTGCATAATTTCTGGCTCGGGCCAGAGGACGGTACGTGGTTCCCTCCTTTTAAAGGGGTACTCCGCTGCTCAGCGTTTGGAACAAACTGTTCCGAAGGCTGGAGCCGGCGCCAGGAGCTTGTGACGTCATAGCCCTGCCCCCTCATTATGTCACACTCCACCCCTCAATGCAAGTCTATGAGAGGGGGCGTGACATCGTCACGCCCCCTCCCATAGACTTGCATTGAGGGGGCGAGGAGTGACGTCATGAGGGGGCGGGGCGATGGCGTCACAAGCTCCCGACTCCAGCGTTCGGAACAGCTTGTTCCAAACGCTGAGCAGCGGAGTACCCCTTTAAGGTGCCAATCTAGTAAATCTGTCTGCATTATTGATAACTGTGTATATATACGTGTTTTTTTTTAATGGTTATATACCACTTGAGTGCAAGGGGTGAGCTTTGTATTGTGAATAAAGTACTAGCCCGGATACACTGTATGTAGAGTTGTGTTACAGGTCTGTATGTAGTATTGGAGTGACTCCTCCTTCTTTTTTTTTGTGCGTCATTTGATGAGATGAACCGGGGGGGGGGGGGGGGGGGGGGATTAGGGTTGTTCTATATACCGGGGACCAGTTTGTTTTAGCCCTATAGGTAAAGCAGGATGCCATGGAATCACTCTACGGAGACTTCTACCTGGAAACTTGTACGTTGCGGCTGTCGCCTCCACTGCCGTTTCATCTGTACCGAGGAGACATGGCTTTAGCGGGGGTGGGGGGTAGACATCTGGTCGGTTTTATTTTATGAACACTTAAACACTGGCACTATTGCTTTTATGTCCATAGCAATAATATGCTTCATGACGGTATGGTAAATAAAGATGAAAGGCCGACTCGTGGCTACTGTTTTTTGTTTTTTTGTTTCTAGCGTTGCAGATTCCTCGTCAGGACGCATCAAAATCTTCAGTAATCCATAAATAACGATGGTACAAGTGGTCTTTGTCACCACCTATTGGTAGATGATGAAACTGCACCAATGCATTTTCAGTCTTCCTTAAAGGGGTTATCCAGGAAAAAACTTTTTTTTTCATATATCAACTGGCTCCATAAAGTTAAACAGATATGTAAATTACTTCTATTAAAAAATCTTTATCCTTTCAGTACTTATGAGCTGCTGAAGTAGAGTTGTTCTTTTCTGTCTAAGTGCTCTCTGATGACACGTGTCTCGGGAACTGTCCAGAGTAGAAGCAAATCCCCATAGCAAACCTCTTCTTCTACTCTGTGCAGTTCCCGAGGCAGACAGAGATGTCAGCAGAGAGCACTGTTGCCAGACAGAAAAGAACAACGCAACTTCAGCAGCTGATAATTATTGGAAGGATTAAGATTTTTTTTAATAGAAGTCATTTACAAATCTGTTTAACTTTCTGGAGCCAGTTGATATTTAAAAATAAAAATTTTTCCTGGAATACCCCTTTAAAGGGTACCTCTAATCTTGTTAAATTTTATAATCCTCCCAGATCACCGCCCCCATCATGATAAACCACCCCCTGCCTTTATTTTTATAATTTCTTAGTTTTCTACCTTGATATTGCTCTGTATTTTCTGCTCAGTCTCAGTCAGATTCACAGACTGGGAAGGGGCGTTCCCCAGCAGGTGTGACATCATCTGAAGCCATACAGGGGAGAACTTCCTCCCTCACTCGGCTACACACAGCCCAAAGCAGTTCAGTGTGAGATGAGCTCTGATTGGATAAGGCTGCACACACCCTCCTAAGCATTTCCTGATTTTGGACTTCTGCCAGGCCAGCAGGAGTCCAAAGTCTGTGCAAAGGATGAGGGGGAAATGTGCTCTGGACATGTAGGGAGACACCTAGTGGCAGCTTTTTTTTAAACACAAACAAAACATAGAAAACGTATTTTTTTTTTTTTTTAAACAAAGTACATTAGAAAGATTTTTTTATTTACCATAGTGGGTGCAATAGCAGACATTAGTTTTAATGAGAGTGCCCATTTAAAGGAGTACTCCAGCAAAAATTAACTTATCCCTTATCAACAGGGTAGTGGATAAGTAGCCACCACAAACACACACACACACACACACACAGACACACACACACACACAGACACACACACACAGACACACACACACACACACAGACACACACACACAGACACACACAGACACGCCCGAGAGCTGAACTACGGTCTCTTCGGCGCTTCCATAGAAATGAATAGAGCATGTGCCGTCTGCAGCATGTGCTTTACACTGGGCGCCAGGTCCTGTTTCGATGATCGCAGGGGGTCCCAGCGGCAGATGTTTCTGCCGTGTACATGGTGCAGCAGAATCCTATTGAAAATAATAGGACTGTGCCGCAACGCAATTTCCATGCGGAATTTTTACCACCGGATTCTGAGTGGAAATTTCGTCATGTAAATGAGGCCTCAGTAGTCACTGATATTTATGAACAGCCATTGGTTGGTTGATCTGGCTTTATACCAAAAAGTATAACTCTCTTCCAGTGTTTCCCAACCAGTGTGCCTCCAGCTGTTGCAAAACTACAACTCCCAGCATACCCGGACAGCCGTTGGCTGTCCGGGCATGCTGGGAGTTGTAGTTTTGCAACAGCTGGAGGCCCACTGGAAAAAACTGCTCTATTCCATAACCATCACAAATAGCAATTGTTTACACTGCAGCATATAACCTTACTTAGATTGCTGTCACTATCGCTCCCCTGTTGTTCACACTGCAGCGCTGCTTGTTCACCTCTAGTATTGCGTCTAATGAGGAATTGGAACATGGAAAGCGGATTACATTACAAAAGGGCAGAAGATTATAAACTACAAGGTGTAAAGCATCGCTAGTACCGACCACTTATAGAGTCGGGAGTAGTCACAGTAGGTGGGAGGAGCCAGGAAACCTGATTTAAAGTATTTTCTGACTCGTTCCCTTTAAATATAATTTCTTTGCTGCTGTTTATTATTTCACCATATGGATGATTCTGGTAAGGGATCACTTGTGTTGTGCAGCATTGATGTTTGTCCTCTATGTCCCCTCTATTTTTTGGCAGGACCACCTATTCATTTCTGTTGTCTTGTGTTTCATAAGATTTAAAGGGGCACTCTGGGGAAAAAAGTTTTCAAATCAACAGGTGACAGAAAGTTATACAGATTTATATATATATTCTATATAAAAATCTTAATCCTTCCAGTACTTATCAGCTGCTCTATGCTCCAGAGGAAGTTGTGTAGTTCTTTCCAGTCTGACCACAGTGCTCTCTGCTGACACCTCTGTCCATTTCAGGAACTGTCCAGAGCAGTAGCAAACCCTTATAGAAAACCTATCCTGCTCTGGACAGTGGTCAAGATAATAATGTTACTGTACACAGTGACCCCCCCACCAGCAGAATAGTGAGTGCATCTCTGAAGTATACCAGTTGTTACTCCTGATCCGGACATAAATATGGGATATAAATTAGGATCATGTACAACATATTGTATTCTCCAGAGTTGCACTCACTATTCTGCTGGCTTTGTATGGCAAATCAGATAGTGGTCACCCAGCTTTCCCAGGGCTCCTGTATGGCAAATCATATTTTGGTTGCCAAGATTTCCCAGGGTTCATATATGGCAATTATAGGATGTAACCCAGGATCAGGAGCAACATTTGGTATACACCAGAGTTGTACTCACTATTCTGCTGGTGGAGTCTTTGTTTACATATATAGCATTATTTATCCTGAGTTACATCCTATGTTGTACTCCAGAGCTGCACTCACTATTCTGCGGGTGAGGTCACTGTGTACATACATTACTTATCCTGTACTGATCCTGAGTTATATCTTGTATTATACTCCAGCGCTGTACTCACTATTCTGCTGGTGAGGTCACTGTGTATATGCATTACATTACTTATCCTGTACTGATCCTGAGTTATATCCTGTATTATAATCCAGAGCTGCACTCACTATTCTGCTGGTGAGGTCACTGTGTACATAGATTACATTACTTATCCTGTACTGATCCTGAGTTTATATCCTGTATTATACTCCAGAGCTGTACTCACTATTCTGCTGGTGAGGTCACTGTGTATATGCATTACATTACTTATCCTGTACTGATCCTGAGTTATATCCTGTATTATACTCCAGAGCTGCACTCACTATTCTGCTGGTGAGGTCACTGTGTACATAGATTACATTACTTATCCTGTACTGATCCTGAGTTATATCCTGTATTATACTCCAGAGCTGTACTCACTATTCTGCTGGTGAGGTCACTGTGTACATACATTACTTATCCTGTACTGATCCTGAGTTATATCCTGTATTATACTCCAGAGCTGTACTCACTATTCTCCTGGTGAGGTCACTGTGTACATACATTACATTACTTATCCTGTACTGATCCTGAGTTATATCCTGTATTATACACCAGAACTGCACTTCTGATTCTGCTGGTGCGGTTACATAGGTGGTGAAAGGAGTAAGGGGCCTGGGGAGAAGATATGGAGTAAAGAAAACCATATACATTTAAAATTACAAATACTATATTAATTTCAAATATGTTGCCTAATATATATGGGGGGAGGTTATAATTTTTGGAAATGGACTGGCAAGGGGGACTAAAGGGGAAAAAAGGTGGAAACCACTGCTCTAAAATAGTGTAAATGTCTTGTGTGGGCAGCATGATAGTTCAGGGGCATATATTCTCTGCCTTGTGCTGGAGACCCAGGTTCAAATCTCCCAAGATCACACAGGAATCCTAGTTGTAGAGAATTCTGATGTAATCTCTTTTGTAGACTTGGTCACTTCGCTGGCTCTGGGTAAGATGGTCAAAACTTGTTAGTTAGGTTCCTGATCAAACAAACCTCTCCGTTAGTGTCTGATCCTACATAAATAAGTCGCAGTGTTGGGAAAGGGGAGACAATTGGTCTTAAAGATGTTTTTTGTAAACATTAAGGGATTTAGTTGACCAACATCTTCGTAAACAAAATCTAAATGTCTTGTTTACCAAAATGCCTCATCTATTAATGGGCAGCATGATAGCTCAGGGGAGATCTGCTCTGCCTCTCATGCTGGAGACCCAGGTTCAAATCTTCTCTGGTCACTTTATCACTTGAATCTCAGCTGTAGAAAAAGCCTTACAGCTGAGGATTCAAAGAGAGTGAAAAATGGTGGATTTTGTTATAACCAGCTACCCCACCAGACAGCTGGATTATAGTTATATATAGTATTTGGAGTCCCACATAATAGGGACATTGAGCTCCTATACCACACAGCCAGCACTGGGATGTGAACCAGGGTCTACCAGCATCTATTATCCAGTTATCCCTGGCACTTTACCCCATCAGCCAGATCCTGCTCTGAGGACCGAGCAAAGGTTTCTTAATGTCGTTATCGAGGCGGAAGAAAAGGATTTCCAAGGTTGTAGTCAAAATAAATAACTAAATGAGAGTAGGATTAGAACCCTGGTCACCCACATATAATTTATCCAATGATTGCATTGACCTACAGGCAGAATTTTAAGCCCTTTTCAGTGTCATCAGTCATTTTATTTGAGACATTAAGAAACGTTCACTTACTTGTCTGAGCAAGCGATGGCTGAGGGGGTAAAGAGCTGGGTAGACCCAGCTTAGATGCTGGAGACCCTGGTTCAAATCCTGGGATGGACTCTGTTCTGTCTTATACATAAGAGAATGCATTGCTTTAAGAAAACATTCAGCTTGTTTTTAGATTAGTACTGTATAAAGAATCTCCAACATATACAGAGGTTCAGGTGGCCTTAAGTCTTCCTATAGGCAGAACACAAGCACTAGAAGACTTGAACTTAGTTCTCCAGCATGAGAGGCAGAGCACATACCCACTGAGCTATCATGCTGCCCTTTAGGAAGGCATATAGTAGTGTTGTTGTCTTCTTCAGGGCTGGAATGTATGGCTTGTGAGACTATAAGCTAAATGTCATGTTTACCAAAATGTTTGGAGTGTTACTGAGCAGTGTGGTGGCTTAGAGGGATAGCTGCTGTGTCTCTAATGGTGGAGACCAAGGTTCAAGTCCCCTCAGAGCAATAGGAAATTCTCTGAGCTGAGGATGGAAGTCTTCTAAGGGTACATGTAGTGTAGCTATAGTAAATTAGTGGATATTTAGTAAGTAGGTGGTTGAGGGGATAAGAAGTTGGCAAAATTTTGCCTAAGTGTGAACACTTAGGCAAATCATTAATTTATGTATAGTATGGCCCTGAACACAAGAAGGACCTTGATCTTCTATAGCATATCGCCAGGACTTGAACCAGGGACTCCAGCAACTCAACTGTGTCCTCTGGTTGTCCTGGCTCTTTACCCTCTGAGCCAACTCTTGCTCTGAGATACATGTGAAGGTTTCTCAGTGTCATCATCGAGATGGAAACAAGGTCTAAATAAATGGATTACTTGGAACAAATAGGAGAGTGGGATTAGAACCCTGGTCACCCATGTAACCATACAGGGACTCATACCACTGACCTACAGCCATAACTGTGCATGACATGTGATACTTCTCAGTGTTCTCAGTCAAATATTATAGAGACATTTCATATGAGTATAAATATAAATGTCCTGGGAGTAGACAAATAATGTGGTGGTCAGGGGATCATGTTTTTGACCTTGTGAATCATTCTCTTTCATCTCGATAATAACACTGCCCGGTATTTTTAAGTTACTTTGAACCCTTTCTTTCCTAAATCTGAGATGCAGGTGGTTAAGCAACCTTTAAGAGAGTTGAACCTGGGTCTCCAGTATGCCAGGCAGTAGTTTTCCACCACCTTCTGCAGAGATACACATTTTGGTGAACATGACATTTAGATTCGATCCTCGAGAGCCATATATTCGAGCCCTGAAGATCACTATGGTATATGGTCTGTATAATAACGCTGAGGTCACTTTATCACTTGAATCTCTTAACAAAAATGGTATATTTTGTTATAAATGCCCCACCAGACAGCTGGTTTATGTATAGTAATTGGAGTCCCACATAATAGGGACTTTGAGCTCCTACACCACAGAGCCAGCACTGGGATGTGAACCAGGGTCTACCAGCATCTATTATCCAGTTATCCCTGGCACTTTACCCCCTCAGCCAGCTCCTGCTCTGAGAGATAAGTGAAAGTTTCTTAATGTCATTATCAAAGAGAATGGTACACAAAGTTGTGGTTATAAAAAAATAAAAAAAAGGGAGAAGGCAGGATTAGAACCCTGGTCACCCACATATATGTGTGTACAACAATGACATATGACCTACAGGAAGAACTGGAATCCTAATATGATACTTCTCAGTGTCTTCAGTCAAGTTCCTTAAGAGTCAACCTATTTTCTTCAGGCTTAATAGTTTGCCCGATGACACTGAGAAGTATCATACAGTCCTTCTAGTTCTGATTGTAGTTCAGCACAATGTGTGCATACAGTATAAGTGGGTGACCAGGGTTCTAATCCTGCTCTCTCATTTATTTTGACCCCAACTTTGTGAATCATTCTCTTCCATCTCGATAATGATATTAAGAAACCTTCACTTGTTAAGGGGGTAAAGTACCAGGGAGAACTGGATACTAGATGCTGGTAGACCCTGGTTCACATCCCAGTGCTGGCTCTGTGGTGTAGGAGCTCAATGTCCCTATTAGGTGGGACTCTAAGTACTATATATAAACCAGCTGTTTGGTGGGGCAGCTGGTTATAACAAAATCCACCATTTTTAAGCCCAGTTGAATTCTCAGCTGTAAGGCTTTTTCATGTGATAGAGTGACCTCAGAAGATTCGAACCTGGGTCTCCAGCATGAGAGGCAGCGCAGATCTCCCCTGAACTATCATGCTGCCCATTAATAGAGTGGAAACAAGACATTGAGATTCTTAAGGAAGGATTCTCATGGACCCCAAATGTGAGACTGGAGGGTGACCTACTGCTTGTTGGAGATAATGAAGGGGGGAATTCATCTGGGATTGGAACCCAGGGATACAATTCTAGGTCAAGCCTTACAGCTAACCCTATTACATAGATAATTACCTTAGATAATTACATAGGTTACGCACGCTCAAGAACATGGAGCATGCAGTGATCAGGACCAGTTGTCTTTTTGAATATTCAAGTAGTAAAACATCTATGTGATCTGCACATGTGGTGGATACGCGAGTCAGGTGATGGGAGTGGCGCTGTGAAAGGGGCGGCTGTGCCAAGTAAACAGGTAAGCGCCATCTGTGAACCTGGTGCACGGTTCTGACACAGAGGTGATTGTCCTTGTGAACTTTGTTTTCTGATAAAGCTCACAGACAAGTGTGAACAATGCTTCAGATCAGTGGTCTCCAAACTGAGGAGCTCCAGATGATGCAAAACTACAACTCCCAGCATGCCCGGACAGTTAACGGCTGTCCGGGCATGCTGGGAGTTGTAGTTTTGCAGCATCTGGAGCTCCCCAGTTTGGAGACCACTGATCTAGATTGTTATTGGGATCAGTAAATGCCCTTAATATAATGAAGCGAGTAAGGCGCCTCGTCTGCACAGGACACGTGTCCATGTCATGATTAATAAAGCTTTATTCAGGTTTGTTTCGCTTCAAAACAAAAAGACTCCTGGTCCGTACACACAGCTAAACGGATTGAGGAGCCAGGATGCCGCACGTCATGTAACACTACATCATATGATCCGTCATTAGGATCCCCTCATCTCTCCTGTGTCACAGTCATTAGTGTCCCCTCATCTCTCCCTGTGTCAGTCATTAGTGTCCCCTCATCTCTCCCTGTGTCACCGTCATTAGTGTCCCCTCATCTCCCCCTGTGTCACAGTCATTAGTGTCCCCTCATCTCTCCCTGTATCACAGTCATTAGTGTCCCCTCATCTCCCCCTGTGTCACAGTCATTAGTGTCCCCTCCTCTCTCCCTGTGTCAGTCATTAGTGTCCCCTCATCTCTCCCTGTGTCAGTCATTAGTGTCCCCTCATCTCTCTCTGTGTCACAGTCATTAGTGTCCCCTCCTCTCTCCCTGTGTCAGTCATTAGTGTCCCCTCATCTCTCCCTGTGTCACAGTCATTAGTGTCCCCTCATCTCTCTCTGTGTCACAGTCATTAGTGTCCCCTCATCTCTCCTTGTGTCAGTCATTAGTGTCCCCTCATCTCATCCTGTGTCACAGTCATTAGTGTCCCCTCATCTCATCCTGTGTCACAGCCATTAGTGTCCCCTCATCTTTCTCTGTGTCAGTCATTAGTGTCCCCTCATCTCTCCCTGTGTCAGTCATTAGTGTCCCCTCATCTCTCCGTGTCACAGTCATTAGTGTCCCCTCATCTCTCCGTGTCACAGTCATTAGTGTCCCCTCATCTCTCCCTGTGTCACAGTCATTAGTGTCCCCTCATCTCTCCCTGTGTCACAGTCATTAGTGTCCCCACATCTCCCCCTTTGGCAGTTTATTAGTGTCCCCTCATCTCTGCGTGTCACTGTTATTACCGTCTCCCTAGTGTCACAGTTATTAGTGTCCCCTCATCTCTCCGTGTCACAGTCATTCGTGTCCCCTCATCTCTCCGTGTCAGTCAATAGTGTCCCCTCATCTCTGCGTGTCAGTTATTAGCGTCTCCCTAGTGTCACAGTCATTAGTGTCCCCTCATCTCTCCTTGTGTCAGTCATTAGTGTCCCCTCATCTATCCCTGTGTCAGTCATTAGTGTCCCCTCATCTCTCCCTGTGTCACAGTCATTAATGTCCCCTCATCTCTCCCTGTGTCACAGTCATTAGTGTCCCCTCATCTCTCCGTGTCAGTCATTAGTGTCCCCTCATCTCTCCCTGTGCCAGTCATTAGTGTCCCCTCATCTCTCCCTGTGTCACAGTCATTACTGTCCCCTCATCTCTCCCTGTGTCACAGTCATTAGTGTCCCCTCATCTTTCTCTGTGTCAGTCATTAGTGTCCCCTCATCTCTCCCTGTGTCAGTCATTAGTGTCCCCTCATCTCTCCCTGTGTCAGTCATTAGTGTCCCCTCATCTCTCCCTGTGTCACAGTCATTAGTGTCCCCTCATCTCTCCCTGTGTCACAGTCATTAGTGTCCCCTCATCTCTCCCTGTGTCACAGTCATTAGTGTCCCCTCATCTCTCCTTGTGTCAGTCAATAGTGTCCCCTCATCTCTGCGTGTCACTGTTATTAGCGTCTCCCTAGTGTCAGTCATTAGTGTCCCCTCATTTCTCCGTGTCACAGTCATTAGTGTCCCCTCATCTCTCCCTGTGTCACAGTCATTAGTGTCCCCTCATCTCTCCGTGTCACTGTTATTAGCGTCTCCCTGGTGTCAGTCATTAGTGTCCCCTCAGCTCTCCCTGTGTCAGTCATAAGTGTCCCCTTTATCTTCCCCAGTATCAACATTCATAGGCATCCCCTCATCTCCCCGTGTGTCCCCCCTTTTCTCTCCTGTGTCACGATCATTAGTGTCCCCCCCCCATCTTTGAAATACCATAAAAAAATGTTTTACTTACCTCCATCTCTATTCCCACATTGGTCCCCCGTTCTGCCTTTGGGTCGGCACTCTAGTGTTACATGATAAGCAAATGGCACATGACCGCCGCAGCCAATCAGCAGCCTCGGTGGTCACGTGCTTACTCCTGAGTACAGAGTGCAACTACCGAGGCTGCTGATTGGCTGTGCTGGTCACCTGACGTCCGTTGCTCATGTAACTTTATCGTAGTATTTTATATACTGTGTATATATATTTATTTTTATTTTATATATTTTTTTTTTTTAGATAAACAACCCCTGTTGGAAAGGGCTGACAAAAACCTAGGTGCCACAACGAAATTCTTAGTCGTCGTTGCGAGCAGGGCAAAAGAATTGCAAAAAACTACAACTCCCAGCATGCCCAGACATAAGGACGAGATACATGCACAGATCAAACCCTATGAGTGTTTTCCAACTAGTGTGCCTCCAGCTGTTGCAAAACTACAGCTCCCAGCATGCCCGGACAGCCAGCGGCTGTCCGGGCATGCTGGGAGTTGTAGCTTTGCAACAGCTGGAGGCACCCTGGTTGGGAAACACTGTGCTATACAGATCACATGATCTGCATTGATGCAGTGAATACAGATCACATGACCTGCATAGCTGCAGTGCATACAGATCACATGACCTGCATAGCTGCAGTGCATACAGATCACATGACCTGCATAGCTGCAGTGCATACAGATCACATGACCTGCATAGCTGCAGTGAATACAGATCACATGCCTGCATAGCTGCAGTGAATACAGATCACATGACCTGCATAGCTGCACTGAATACAGATCACATGACCTGCATAGCTGCACTGAATACAGATCACATGACCTGCATAGCTGCACTGCATACAGATCACATGACCTGCATAGCTGCACTGCATACAGATCACATGACCTGCATAGCTGCACTGCATACAGATCACATGACCTGCATAGCTGCACTGCATACAGATCACATGACCTGCATAGCTGCACTGCATACAGATCACATGACCTGCATAGCTGCAGTGAATACAGATCACATGACCTGCATAGCTGCACTGCATACAGATCACATGACCTGCATAGCTGCACTGCATACAGATCACATGACCTGCATAGCTGCACTGCATACAGATCACACGACCTGCATAGCTGCACTGCATACAGATCACATGACCTGCATAGCTGCAGTGAATACAGATCACATGACCTGCATAGCTGCAGTGAATACAGATCACATGACCTGCATAGCTGCACTGCATACAGATCACATGCCTGCATAGCTGCAGTGAATACAGATCACATGACCTGCATAGCTGCACTGCATACAGATCACATGACCTGCATAGCTGCAGTGAATACAGATCACATGACCTGGATAGATTCTTATCCCCTGAAAGTGAACAAACAGGTTGGTGAACAGCGCACGAGTGAATACCGCAGCTATCTATAGCGATAAGAGATATGACCAGAGATCTGATCCTCCGCTAGGAAGCTTGCAACATAACCTCTAAACCCAATCTATGCAAACTAGGGCAGGACCGGGCCGAGTCACCGCCGCTTGTGGAGCATTCTGAATTTCAGAGAAACTTCACCAACTGGTTGTCACTTGAAAGGTGCCAGAAAGTTGAACAGATTTGTAAATTAACCCTTCCAGTACTTATCAGCTGCTGTATGCTCCACAGGAAGTTCTTTTCTTTTTGAATTTCCATTCTGTCTGACCACAGTGCTCTCTGCTGACACCTCTGTCCATTTTAGGAACTGTCCAGAGTAGGAGCAAATACCTATAGCAAACCGATCCTGATCTGGACAGTTCCTAACATGGACAGAGGTGTCAGCAGAGAGCACTGTGGTCAGACAAAAAGGAAATTCAAAAAGAAAAGAACTTCCTGTGGATCATACAGCAGCTGATAAGCACTGGAAGGTTTAAGATTTTTTTTTTAATAGAAGTAATTTACAAATCGGTTTAACTATCTGGCACCAGTTGGTTAAAAATTTTTTTTTCCAGTGGAGTACCCCTTTAAGGTGACCATAAACCTTCAGTTGATGTAGGTGGAACCAAGGTGCCTCCAGCTGTTGCAAAACTACAACTCTCAGCATGCCAGGACAACAAACGGCTGTCCGGGCATGCTGGGAGTTGTAGTTTTGCAACAGCAGGAGGTCCACATGGCTATAGGCCAGTGTTTCCAAACCAGCATGCCTCCAGCTGTTGCAAAACTACAACTCTCAACTGGATGGGGTATTGCAGCTCATTAAAGTGAACGGAGCCAAGTTGTAATACCGCACACTACCTGAAGGACAGGTTATGGCGCTGTTTTTGGAGGACACTTTCCTTTTTAAATCCACTTTAATGATTTTACCAAATCTTTACAAAAAAACAAAACAAAAAAAAAAACAGAAACGGTTCATTCCACGGGGGCTGACTGCAGAGATATACACGGCAGATAGATAAACTAGAAGATGCCATAAAAATACCGTAATCTTATCACTAGATTTTCTAGTAAAAGTGGGAGCTAAGGATAACACAGGAGGACTTTGCTCCAGAGCACTGACCCCAGGAGAACGTGATGGGGCAGAAGCGTTCGGCAGGGTGACATGCCCCCAAAATGGGCATCTCTGGCTTTCTAGAGAAGTGTTTCCCCAACCAGGGTTCCTCCAGCTGTTGCAAAACTTCAACTCCCAGCATGCCCAGTTTTGCAACAGCTGGAGGCACCCTGGTTGGGTAACACTGCTCTAGATGTTTCCTCTCAACAGCTGTCCAGGCATGCTGGGAGTTGTAGTTTTGCAACATCTGGAGGCACCCTGGTTGGGAAACACTGACCTATACTATATAATCCAACATGCTGGGAGTTGTAGTTTTGCAACAGCTGGAGGCACCCTGGTTGGGAAACACTGACCTATACTATATACTACTATAAAGTCCAACATGCTGGGAGTCGTAGTTTTGCAACAGCTGGAGGCACCCCTGGTTGGCAAACGCTGACCTATACTATATAATCCAACATGCTGGGAGTTGTAGTTTTGAAACAGCTGGAGGCACCTCTGGTTAGGAAACACTGACCTCTACTATATATTACTATATAGTCCAACATGCTAGGAGTTGTAGTTTTGCAACAGCTGGAGGCACCCTGGTTGGGAAACACTGACCTATACTTTATATTACTATATAGTCCAACATGCTGGGAGTTGTAGTTTTGCAACAGCTGGAGGCACCCTGGTTGGGAAACACTGACCTATACTATATAGTCCAACATGCTGGGAGTTGTAGTTTTGCAACAGCTGGAGGCACCCTGGTTGGGAAACACTATCCTATAGTAAAATTTACAGAAATAATAGCAACAGCTCAGCCCCGGCCTTTTAACACCCTCGGAAACTGTTGCTGCTATCCGCTACCCTGAAACTTCAGAACAGAGGTCTCCAAACTGTGGAACTCCAGCTGTTGCTAAACTACATCTCCCAGCATGCCTGGAACATACCCTGAACGAGTCGGAGAAGGACACCAGCGTGCACGTAGCCTTAGACGATTTCCCTTCACACACATTGGATTTCTCCATACACCACCCCCTTGCCCTGTGTCTGCCCCCTGTATGACATGCAGACTCGGCTGAGGCCTAAAGAGGGAAACTGGGGAGATGCCTACTTGGCGCTGCCATAGGGTGGGAGGAGGATGAGCTCATGACACACAACCTTGTGGGGGGAACAAAGGATCAGACATGGTGCAATACAACAAGATCGGAGACAGAACACACAAGGGACGGTTCCGGGCATGCTGGGAGTTGTAGTTTTGCAACAGCTGGAGGAACACTGGGCTATAGTCATGTAGATCTCCAGCTGTTGCAAAACTACAACTCCCAGCATGCCCGGACAGCCAGTTGTTGTATTGTAGTTTTCCAACAGCTGGCGGCACACTAGTTAGGAAACACTGGTCTATTGCCATGTGGCAGTCTGGGCATGCTGGAAGTTTTAGTTTTGCAACAGCTGGAGGCACGCTAGTTGGAAAGCACTAGCCTTGTCTATCAATGTTGTAAAACTACAACTCCCAGCATGCCCGGACAGCCACATGGCTATAGACCAGTGTACCCTAACTAATGTGCCTCCAGTTGTTGGAAAACTACAATACAACAACTGGCTGTCCGGGCATGCTGGGAGTTGTAGTTTTGCAACAGCTGGAGGAAAACTGGGCTACAGTCATGTAGATCTCCAACTGTTGCAAAACTACAACTCCCAGCATGCCCGGACAGCCAGTTGTTGTATTGTAGTTTTCCAATTGCTGGAAGCACATTAGTTAGGAAACACTGGTCTATAGCCATGTGTCAGTCTGGGCATCCTGGGAGTTGTAGTTTTGCAACAGCTGGAGGTCGGCAGTTTGGAGACCACTGTTTTAGATGCACTAAATGCCCCCGATATAATGAAGTGGGTCGGAGGTCTTGTTTGCACAGGACACGTGTCCAGATCATGATTAATAAAGCTTTATTTAGTTTTGTTTTTTTTCGCCCCAACACAAAAAGGATAAAATCTCCTGGTCCGTACACACATCCACAGGACTACAAATCCCAGCCGGCACGTGTCCTGCTTTACGTCTGTGGACTGATCCGACGTACACACAGTGCAAATCTATCAATTCACTAGGAAACATGCAGCATTAGCGACGCAGGAGCCCACAAAACCTCCACCTCTGAGACCCCCTGGCGAATATGGTGCCCGGTGACACCGCTGCGGTGCTGTTAGATTTGTGGGGGGGGGGGGGGGGGGGGGGAGGGGAGCAGGGCACTCACTGTATCAGAAAATGACAGAAGAGACGTAAACATGACCAAGAGCTGGTAGAGCCCCCCCATAATACATGTAGGTAAAAAGACCCCCCCAGCAGGATAATACCAGGGGATGGTCGTGCCGCTGTCTCTGCCCACCTCCATGATTACAGGGAAAAGGGGGGATCCATTGCACAAAAACCTTCTTAATTTAATGTCACGTCCCTGTAGTCCCAGTATAGTCCTCCAGACACAGTGGTGCAAGCTGTGTCGTGTCCCTGGCAAAAAAGCAGCAATCCGTGGGCAAGATGATTGTGCAGCCCCATCTAGGTGCCCACCACGGCCGGGTCATGGGCCGATTCTGGGAGCTGCCCCCCGCTGCAGTGATACAGGAAGCAGTTGCCCCAACAACTGTAGCAGATAAGGAAGAGGCGCCCAAGAAGACCAAGGCGCAGATGGTGCACGGCTTCCTCTCCAGTAAGAAGCTCAGGAGGTAGAAGCCCATGAACATGGAGTGATTGAACCAGAGGGCCGGGTTCAGAGGCTTCGGGATGAGGAGCACCGGGAGCAGCCATTGTAAACAGTACATGATGGCGGAGGAGGCCGGGACTACAACCTGATGGCGGAGGAGGCCGGGACTACAACCTGCTGGAGGAGGAGGCCGGGACTACAACCTGATGGCGGAGGAGGCCGGGACTACAACCTGATGGCGGAGGAGGCCGGGACTACAACCTGCTGGAGGAGGAGGCCGGGGACTACAACCTGGAGGGGACAACAAGAGCACAAGGTCAGTCAGCACCACCAAGGAGCACAGGACTGTACCACTATATACAGACCGTATACATCCTCTAAAGCAACACAAACTGCAGCCTTTACCTCCGCTTCCCATAACTGCAGCCTCTACACCCCCTGGACAGAGGAGGGGTAGAGGCTGGATATAGACAGGAGGGGTAGAGGCTGGATATAGACAGGAGGGGTAGAGGCTGGATATAGGCAGGAGGGGTAGAGGCTGGATATAGACAGGAGGGGTAGAGGCTGGATATAGGCAGGAGGGGTAGAGGCTGGATATAGGCAGGAGGGGTAGAGGCTGGATATAGGCAGGAGGGGTAGAGGCTGGATATAGACAGGAGGGGTAGAGGCTGGATATAGACAGGAGGGGTAGAGGCTGGATATGGACAGGAGGGGTAGAGGCTGGATATGGACAGGAGGGGTAGAGGCTGGATATGGACAGGAGGGGTAGAGGCTGGATATGGACAGGAGGGGTAGAGGCTGGATATGGACAGGAGGGGTAGAGGCTGGATATGGACAGGAGGGGTAGAGGCTGGATATGGACAGGAGGGGTAGAGGCTGGATATGGACAGGAGGGGTAGAGGCTGGATATGGACAGGAGGGGTAGAGGCTGGATATGGACAGGAGGGGTAGAGGCTGGATATGGACAGGAGGGGTAGAGGCTGGATATAGACAGGAGGGGTAGAGGCTGGATATAGACAGGAGGGGTAGAGGCTGGATATAGACAGGAGGGGTAGAGGCTGGATATAGACAGGAGGGGTAGAGGCTGGATATAGACAGGAGGGGTAGAGGCTGGATATAGACAGGAGGGGTAGAGGCTGGATATAGACAGGAGGGGTAGAGGCTGGATATAGACAGGAGGGGTAGAGGCTGGATATAGACAGGAGGGGTAGAGGCTGGATATAGACAGGAGGGGTAGAGGCTGGATATAGACAGGAGGGGTAGAGGCTGGATATAGACAGGAGGGGTAGAGGCTGGATATAGACAGGAGGGGTAGAGGCTGGATATAGACAGGAGGGGTAGAGGCTGGATATAGACAGGAGGGGTAGAGGCTGGATATAGACAGGAGGGGTAGAGGCTGGATATAGACAGGAGGGGTAGAGGCTGGATATAGACAGGAGGGGTAGAGGCTGGATATAGACAGGAGGGGTAGAGGCTGGATATAGACAGGAGGGGTAGAGGCTGGATATAGACAGGAGGGGTAGAGGCTGGATATAGACAGGAGGGGTAGAGGCTGGATATAGACAGGAGGGGTAGAGGCTGGATATAGACAGGAGGGGTAGAGGCTGGATATAGACAGGAGGGGTAGAGGCTGGATATAGACAGGAGGGGTAGAGGCTGGATATAGACAGGAGGGGTAGAGGCTGGATATAGACAGGAGGGGTAGAGGCTGGATATAGACAGGAGGGGTAGAGGCTGGATATAGACAGGAGGGGTAGAGGCTGGATATAGACAGGAGGGGTAGAGGCTGGATATAGACAGGAGGGGTAGAGGCTGGATATAGACAGGAGGGGTAGAGGCTGGATATAGACAGGAGGGGTAGAGGCTGGATATAGACAGGAGGGGTAGAGGCTGGATATAGACAGGAGGGGTAGAGGCTGGATATAGACAGGAGGGGTAGAGGCTGGATATAGACAGGAGGGGTAGAGGCTGGATATAGACAGGAGGGGTAGAGGCTGGATATAGACAGGAGGGGTAGAGGCTGGATATAGACAGGAGGGGTAGAGGCTGGATATAGACAGGAGGGGTAGAGGCTGGATATAGACAGGAGGGGTAGAGGCTGGATATAGACAGGAGGGGTAGAGGCTGGATATAGACAGGAGGGGTAGAGGCTGGATATAGCAGGAGGGGTAGAGGCTGGATATAGGCAGGAGGGGTAGAGGCTGGATATAGGACAGGAGGGGTAGAGGCTGGATATAGGCAGGAGGGGTAGAGGCTGGATATAGGCAGGAGGGGTAGAGGCTGGATATAGACAGGAGGGGTAGAGGCTGGATATAGAGGAGGGGTAGAGGCTGGATATAGAGGAGGGGTAGAGGCTGGATA